>NW_019176527.1:0-106 GCF_002260705.1 Seriola dumerili | reverse complement strand
CCTCCTGTATTACACTTAAAAACACATGTACCTGTTTTTAATTTGGCCTCCAACACAAACAAACATAATAGTAGTAAACTGAGGCCATAGTATTAAGGGTTGTTTT
>NW_019176526.1:0-116 GCF_002260705.1 Seriola dumerili | reverse complement strand
TCAGGAAGAGACTGATGAAGGTTTTATTGCTGAATTCAGATTGAATTCTTTTCTTTTTTTTTTCCTCGGGAAGATGTAGGCCTCCTGTCAGATCTTCAAGCTCGTGATTTCTTGGA
>NW_019176525.1:0-284 GCF_002260705.1 Seriola dumerili | reverse complement strand
CGTATGAATAAATGTGACTCGTAATAATCAGAACCTTTCACTCAGAGAAACTCAGGCAGAGCAGCCACCGATCCAGTGTCACACAGAGACATTCAGGACTCGACTGTGTGTTTACGTCCCGGGGAAAGATGCACTAACGCTGTGGTTGTGACCAAAGACTTCAGCTGAACTCGAGCGGGAAACACTGCGCACCTGGTGGCTGCTGCTCTGACCCGTGTTTGTCTCTTCTATGTTGCACTGAGCATCAACAGTATGAACGAATGGAAATAAACCTGAACCTGAAC
>NW_019176524.1:0-106 GCF_002260705.1 Seriola dumerili | reverse complement strand
TGTCTGCTGTATATTTACACTGTAGACATACAATGTAAAGATTCATTTAATACGTATATTGATTGTTGTAAATGCTTCATCATAAAAAAGATCAGGCAGTTTGATT
>NW_019176523.1:0-110 GCF_002260705.1 Seriola dumerili | reverse complement strand
TTTTTTTTTTTTTTTTTTTTTTTTTTTTTAAATGTATTATAATCTCTTCTACAACTTCTTCACACGTATCGCTTGTTTTTATTACAGTATATGCTAAATAAGGTTTAAAT
>NW_019176522.1:0-106 GCF_002260705.1 Seriola dumerili | reverse complement strand
CAGCACGAGCCGACTTTGCCGCTAAACTCCCACGGTCACAGCCTGACCTGACCTCTGACGTCACTTGTCATCATGACACAGACACAGCCTGCAAAACGATCATAAT
>NW_019176521.1:0-131 GCF_002260705.1 Seriola dumerili | reverse complement strand
GTTGTGCGTGAACGAGCGCCGTTCATTCAACACCGTCTTGATCCTTTCTGCTCTTTCACCTGTCAACCTGGAGGAAGCAGCGGCGGAGGAGGGCAGGGCATGAGACCTGATCCAGATTTCTCAATGAGGAA
>NW_019176520.1:0-135 GCF_002260705.1 Seriola dumerili | reverse complement strand
TAGTTATGTAGCAATAACAAAACTTACAAATAGCTACTTTAATGAAAGAATGTTTGAATAAATATAATCTGTGCAAATCTAGTCTGATGTCATGTTTGGAAGACTGGTTAGTGTGAATTACTCCTCTAAGTAGAA
>NW_019176519.1:0-101 GCF_002260705.1 Seriola dumerili | reverse complement strand
GTACAGAGAAGTGATGTCCACGTTTCATTAGGCGCCGCTGTGTACCTCAGTCTCACAGTGCTCGTCCTGCCTCCGTAAAAAGCTTGAGGGGGGGAGAGAGG
>NW_019176518.1:0-177 GCF_002260705.1 Seriola dumerili | reverse complement strand
TCACTCACAAACTCACTCACACACACACTCACTCACTCAAAAACACACACTCACACTCACTCACTCATAAACACACCCACTCACTCAGAAACTCACTCACTCACGAACACACTCACTCACAAACACACTCACACACAGACACACTCACTCACTCACTCACTCACTCACAAACACACT